>NC_056741.1:27250415-27260415 GCF_019279795.1 Protopterus annectens
TAAGGTTTAGTGTAGGTTTGTAAGGTTTTTGATGTGCTTGTGTTGTGTGTATGTTTTTCGGGAAAGGTATTTGTTTTGTTGATTGTCGGGATTGTGATTTGTCGGGCATGTGAAGTTTTGTGTTTTTGAACTTTCGGTTTTGTCGTGTCGGTTATTTCGTTGTCAGTCTTTTGGCGTGTCGGTGTTATCAGGTAGACCCATATATACACACGCACACACACACACACACACACACACACACACACACACACACACACACACATATAAATGCATATACATGATAGGAACTGGTTCAATTTGTCAAACTGATGGTATGTTGATGAACCTAAAGTTTATCTAATGTTAAAAAATGAATGGTGACACCCATTTGTACATGCACCAAGGTTACATCTCAGAATATGCAAAACTACAAAAAGTTTTTTTTTTTTTTGCAAGGGGCAAGCCCCCCCCCCCCTGCATCCCCACACTTCCTATTATTCATTTATCACATTATACCACACCAACTTGCTCCACACAAAATACTCCCTATCACTCTCATTCCCACTAGGCATTTTTTACATCACCCACACTACTTCCCCATACACATATAGTGCAACCCTATAATTCCTGTTCAGACCCCCCCACCTAGAAGCAACTTAAACTTTATAACCATGACTATCACACAACTAAGTCTAGTCTGTCTTCTCATAATTCTTTACAACACCACAAGTTATCACTCTAACAATATCCCTAAACTTAGTAGCACAACACTACATTATGCACTCTCGTATACAGACACCACACATTATAATAATATCTGCCCACAGTTATTCAAGAACTACATAACGGACCAATTCAGAACTAAACACATATGCTGTCATTCCTACTCCAAAAAACACAATACTTTCTCACACTCCTCACCAAACTCCAACATCTGTATAACCATTTTAACTCCAGGCTCACCATAAGTGGGGATATCCACCCCAACCCAGGCCCAAATCCATCCTGTCCAACACAAACTGCTCCAACACAAATGTCAGAACATAACACCCCCACTTTCTTCATCCCTGGGCAAATCAACAACAGCAGCAAAACCAACCATCTTTTAATGCTAAATATTAATATTAGAAGTATCAAAAATAAAATACCTGAACTCCAGGCCACAATAGCACACTACTCCCCAGACATAGTTGCTTTAACAGAAACCTGGCTAAATAAAAACATAGCTAACTCAGAAGTTCTCCCTACCGGCTACAATATCATTAGACAAGATAGACCACTTTGTAAAGGGGGTGGAACTGCCTTACTGTACAAGTCCAACTTAACTGTCCGTCAATTACCAAACTCTTACCCCTCCCCCAATAATTGGGACATACTTATCTCACAACTTCAACTTCACCCTAAAAAGGTCATCACCACAATTGTGATCTATATTCCACCTGGTAAAACACCTGCTAGCCTTGAAGACTTCTTATCCTGGTGTTCTTCCACATACTCACAAGAAACCCTTATTCTGGGGGACTTCAACCTAGATTGGTTCACCTGTATATCAGAACCACCAAGTAATCTAATAAATCTCCATGGCTACCAGCAGCTAGTCCAAATTCCAACTAGATGTGATAAAAAATCTAAAAGGGAATCCATCCTTGACTGAATCCTAACTAACAACCCCACATTGTACCCTCACACAGGCAGTCTCCCAGACACCTTAAGTGACCACAACATAATATACTTTATAAGTAGTAGAACAAGCATATGCAAAACCACTAACTATATATCCACTAAAAACACAAAAAAATTATCTGCTGAGGTCCTCAGCACTTTACTCTATAACTGTGACTGGACCCCCCTAAAAACCCTCCCACTTGACCAGGCTGTAGCATATTTCAACAAAATATTTCTACAACACCTAGACACTGTTGCTCCATTGCGCAAAATCAAGGTTAGAACCTCTACAAACCCCTGTCTCAGTAAAGAAACCAAACAAATCCTCAAGGCTAGAGACACTGCCTGGCTTTACTATAAAAAAAAACAAAGAAACACAAAGCCTAACTAAGTACCAAGAACTGTGCAACCATGCAAAAAATGCATTAGGCTGGACAAAAAATCCTACTACACAACATTACAAACTAAATACCAACACAACCTGTAAAAATTTTGGAAAAATGTAAACCAGCTACTAAAATCCACCCAAAAGGCTACCCCCAAACCAACCACCCCTGACACTAAAGTTCCCATCGAAACACAATTCAACTCCCACTTTGTGAACTCAGTTCTATCCTTAGTATCACAGGACAGTTCCTTCCTCACTATCCCCCCCAACACAAATAACACTAATACAAGCTTTACCCTCAAAACAGTTTCCACCACTTCAATCAAAACCATGCTCTACAAACTAAAAACCTCATCAACAGCAGTCGACCTACTCCCCAGCTATTTCTTGAAACTCACAGCAGATGCTATTGCTATCCCAGTCTCCACTCTCATAAACAGATCAATTGTTGAAAACTATGTGCCCAAATGCTGGAAAATATCCTGTGGTACATCTATACATAAAGGTGGGACCTCCACTGAACCTAATAACTACAGAGCCATTGCTATACTCTCCCCCCTGGCCAAAATCCTAGAAAAATGTATTCATACCCAGATGTTAAACTCTCTCCTAGACAGCAACATCCTGTCACCTACTCAGCATGGTTTCAGACCTGCCCATAGTACCACTACAGCCCTCCTTTGCTTCACAGACACAGTAAACCGTCTAAAAAATGAAGGCCTACAAGTGCCAACTCTTTTTTTGGATATGTCCAAAGTATTTGATGCAGTCTCACACCAAATCCTGCTAAACAAACTAAACCAATATCATCTATCAAATTCCACTCTTACCTGGTTCCAAAGCTACTTAACTGACAGGTACCAAGCTGTGAAATGGGAAAATTCTCTCTCTCCTTAGCTGCCCATAACTATAGGAGTCCCACAGGGTTCTATCTGCCCAACTTATCCTCAGTCCAAAGAAAACTCAGCTTATGATTATAACCAGTTCTAACAAAAACACCAACAGTCAATTCACTATCTACTCCACAAATGCTACTCCAATTGCTCCAGTGGCACAGGCTAAGCTACTGGGAATAACCACAGACTCCCACCTAAAATTTGATAGTCTTCTCAACTTAACTATTCAAAAAGTACATGCCAAACTGGGGTCACTCTACCGTATCAAACCATTTCTTACCAACAACACAAGATCAGTCATTGCTCGCTCTCAGCTTCTATCCACCCTACTCTATGCATCTCCCATTCTGACTAATCTCAACAAAACTGAACTAAGCAAAATGGAAGCCTGCTATAACAGAATTGCTTGCTTTGCTGCAAATTGCTCATATAGAACTCATCACTGCACTGCTTTGAGACAGCTCCACTGGCTTGAACTGCCCAACCTCCTAACCTACAATCAGCTCTGCCTCTGTCATTCTATCTATTACCTCCCCTATGTGTCCTGCCCTCAAAAACCTAGTACAACATCACTCAGCCAAAAGGCCTCTTAGATCATCAAGCAAACTACTACTAGAAGTCACCAACAGCTACAATAGATTTGGAGATGCACTATATAGCAGTTCAGTGACTAAAAAATGGAACTCTGTCCCTACTAGCATTCAAAACACATTGTCCAAAGCCTCCTTTAAAGACCTCATCAGGCAACATCTCAAGCAAAGTTGGCAGTGCCATGATTGCTCCCCAGGCTAGTGAAAGCGGATAACATATGCATACTAAATCTAGAGTACTTGATAATAGTTTTCACTCTTACTTACAAACACTGGCTAATGTACAATGTATGTACTGTACCTGTGTACTATGTATGTATTCTACCTATGTTCCAAATTTCAGCTGTACACCACAAATCTATTAATTACCTTTATTTTTAAAATTAATAAATTTTGTTTGTTCTCTCCACTGTAACTGTTTGTGTGCCGCAAACCACTGTAAAAACATGTCTCTTGTAATTTGTGTGTATACTGATCATGTCTAAATAACTAAATGTGTCTGTAATTTTTCTTTGTGGAGCTTTTATCTCCGGGCCTGTGCTGAAAAAAGGCCTTTTCGGCTCAGTCAGACACCCCCGGTTAACAAATGTAAAATAAAATAAAATAAATAAATTTACTAACTCTTAGATCGAACGATCCCTGGTGATGGTGACTATTCCCCTTCCATGGGGATTACCCTTTATTATACAACTCTCGACTATCGGCATTGTCGACCAAAGTGGGTCAACAGTACAAAGGTTAATAGCCATGACTGACCATTCTCATAGGTTCATAGGTAAGTACCAGACTAGCTGCCCTTGTGGGCCAGTTTGAGCCTAGCCAGTTGTTGTTGTTGTGTTTGTTGTTGTTGCTGTTGTTGTTGGTGTTGCTGCTGTTGTTGTCTCACTAACTGGAAAAGGAAAGCCTCTGTTCTTCTTTTCGATTGGTGTTAGTCAGGGATCTGAGATCGAACGATCCCTGGTGATGGTGACTATTCCCCTTCCATGGGGATTACCCTTTATTATACAACTCTCAACTATCTGTATTGCTGACCAAAGTGGGTCAACAGTACAAAGGTTAATAGCCATGACTGACCATTCTCATAGGTTCATAGGTAAGTACCAGACTAGCTTCCCTTGTGGGCCAGTTTGAGCCTAGCCAGTTTCCATTTTAGTGCTTGTATTAACAATATTCCATGTGGTTACAGATTGGCCTTACCCATCCTATGGTCGATAATTATATATTGCTCCTAATGAGAATAACTGGGATCATATCACAGATAATTTGAGGGGACTCGTGCATAGGATAAAGCATTTAGAAAATGCATCTGTCCATTAGTAGTACAGGGGGCAGTCATGAGGTAATTTTTCTATTTTCCATCTTTGTTTTATATGGATGGGAAATCTGTTCTGCAGCAGGGGTATCCTCTGTGAGATATATCTGTCCCTCCAAACCATTCTGTTGAAGTTACAGAAGAGGTTTAGATCCTTACAGCATAAATTGTCAAAATGCAGAATGATTGACACCACTTTCAATGACCACTGCAGATCAACAATCCACTAACAGAAAACTCAATTCCCTGACTAACATCAATCGAAAAGAAGAACAGAGGCTTTCCTTTTCCAGTTAGTGAGACAACAACAACAGCAACACCAACAACAACAGCAACAACAACAAACAACAACAACAACAACAGCAACAACAGCAACAACAACAACAACAGCAACAACAACAACCACAACAACCACAGCAACAACAACTGCAGCAACAACAACAACAGCAACAACAGCAACAACAACAGCAACAACAACAACCACAGCAACAACAACAACAACAGCAACAACAACAGCAACAACAACAACAACAAAAATCAGTAGCATCCATTTCCATAACAGATCTCAGATATGATGAGGCTCTGACAAGGGAGAACACGCCCATCTATTGTTCTAACTTAAACCCTGGATCCAGCTTGAAACATTTTTTTGTTATTTTTAATAAGAATGCAAAGTGATATTTTTTGACACTGATCTTCCATAAGAAGTTGTGACAACTGCCTAAAACTATATTTCCTCGGTACTAGGTTACATTGTCTGTAATATATATATATATATATATATATATCTATATCTATATATATATATATATATATATATATATATATATATTTATATAGATATATATGTATATATGAATATGGTTGCACTACACTTAGTAGAATGCTTGCATTTCTGCAGTTTGTTCTAAGTAGTGGGGATATTTGTAGCATTTTCATATTCAGGCTTGTATTTGGGCCTAGTGTTTGTGGAGGCTGTGTGTCTGAGCACATATTCAGGGACATCATGGTTTAGCCAAAGCCATCAGGCATTTCAGTGAGAGAGAATTGTTTAAGGTCATTGGCTGACTGAGGTCACCTGGACTACAGCTTAGACTAAGCACCTTATTGGTTCTTTTAAGATTTCTTTCTTAAAAACTGTCTCAGGTTTTAACTTTCTGTTACCTAAGAAGTTCATTTGTGAGTGTTCTGCCATTTCACACTGAGCTCGATCAAAGGAAGGACACTGAGGAAACTCGGAGCTATAATATATAACATTAAGTATCCTGTTTTTTGTATATTTTGTTCTTTATTTCTTTGTTATTTATAGCACTTTGTGTACTGTGTATTTTTCTAGCTAGTTTCACTGTGTATGAGGTATTAACTGGAAATTGTCCACTTTTATTAAGCATCTGTTGGGTTGTTTGTTTCTGATAACTTGTTGCAGTTAAACTCTTTTTTCTAGAGGCTCCTTTAGATGTTTAAAACTTTCATTCAAAGGCTCACTGCTGCTTTTCAGCTGTGAGAAACATTTCTGCAGTTTGTTTCCCACCCTCCGTCCCTGTTGGTATAGTGTTTTTATAGTTGGTGGCTTTGCAGTTGCCTGCTCCTAGTGTAAATTTGATCTGGGACCCTCCTCCCAGTCTAGTGTCATTACCTCATTCTACCCAGTACAGGGAGAACATTTGAGAAGGTCAATCAGCTTAGTTTCTGCTACTCCTTTCTCTCTTTCCACTCAAAAAAAAAAAACAAAAAAAAAAAAAAAAAAACAAAATGTATCTGCTTTTACTGTATTTGTGTTTCTTCCTACTTTATTTTGCATTTGCGTCATCTTAAAAGTACTCAGTTGTATTTATTACTGCTTGGTGTAACTCATTCTAAGTCTTTTGGATTAAACACTTGGGCTTCAGACCAGTTGTTTTACATTAGGAAGATGTGTGGTCTGCACTGTAGTGGCAGAACAGGTAGCTTACATCCTTCTAAGTTGGGAACTGTTGAGGGAGGGCTCAGTGTCTGTTATTCTAAAAGTGTATTAATTCTGGTTTAAGCACTTGGGCTTCAGGCCAGTTATTTTACATTAAGAAGGTTCGTGGTCTGCACTCTTGTGGGAGGAGAGGCTGGACTCTGCCCTTCTGAGCTGGGAATTTCTGGTTAAAGGCTTATAGTGCCTGCATATTTGAACTGTTTCTTACTGAAATTGGTACACCTTGTTTGCTGTAGCATAGACTAGATCCAGGCCTGCTGGATCTAGCTTTGTTTGTATGCTTGTTGTTTGTTTGCTTGTTATTTCCCTGAAATGCTAATTCCTCCTAAAACACAGCTTTTCAGTGCTTCTGTGGATCCCTAGTGATATCTGCATTGCTTACTGTACTCATTTCCTTGTTTAACTTTAAAGAAAGTTACTGTTTGTCATTTTTGCATTTAAGTTACCTGTAACACATTGCATTTAAGTTACCTGGCACTTGCTCACTAAGTCAGCACTAAAAAATTAAAAGCACTACACCCTCACAAACTCCCCTTGAGTACCTTGTTCCCCATTGGCCCTTTTTTTTAATTATAAAGGAATTCCCAGTACTATTCTAGCATTTCCAAAGGTCAGTTGTCAATCTCCTCTCCGGTCCAGCTGGTGAATCTGGGAATCTTAAGGCAATGTTACAGCTGCCTCATGTACACAGACAACCCTCTCCTCCTCCTCCCAACAAATTCCAACACATGTGAGAGATGCAACCATATAGCCAAACTGGAGGCTAAGCTCTCTCTACTCAGTACTGGCATAACCAGTCAGGAGGAGAAGGAAACCACACTCACTACAATTCCAGTCTCACATAGACCTACCATGACAGCAAACCAAACACATAAACACACAAAAACATACTCGGAGGCTCTAAATAAAAATCTGCCTAAGCAGCAGATACCTCCAAAGCAGACACCCAAGCAACCGCTACCCCAAAACAAAACACGTGCAACACATAGCTCACAAAGCCAGTGTGCCGAACAGTCACAGCCCTTAAGGCTAAACAACACACCTGATACACTTGTAATAGGTGACTCTATGATTAGGCACACTGACGTCTCGCTCACCAGGCTGAACAAGGAGAAGGTCACGGTGAGCTGCCTGTCAGGCGCTAGGATCTGCCACATAACACAAGCACTCAGGTCACTCCAAGGCAATTACAAATATGACCCAGTCATTGTCCATGCTGGTGTGAATGACCTGAGATGTACCTCCCTGGACTACATGAAAAGAGACATAGAGGAGTTCTCTGAGCATGTAGCCCAGGCCGGTATGACCCTGACCTTGAGTAGCATCTTACCCTCACCAAGAATGATGCCACAATATGAAGACAAGAGGATCAATTTCAACAATTGGCTTAAGTATTGGTGTCATTCAAAGGGGATCCAATGCTTGTCAGCTTGGGATGACATGCTCGACAAGCCACGATGCTTCGCTAGGGACGGCTTGCACCTGTCACCCCTGGGCTTTCGGATATTGCAAAGGCTCTTGCTACCCCCATAGTGCCTTTTTTAGGCAAGGCTCAAAAGACAAACCCACCTCCATAGGTATCACAAGGGATAAGAAACTAAGAGTAATGCTACTCAACGCCAGAAGTCTAAACCTCAAGATGCACGCACTCAAAACTCTCCTTAGCATGGAGAACATCGATATCTGTGCAGTAACAGAAACCTGGTTCAACGCTCCCGAGAGCACCCCAGCATTACCAGGTTATACCCCATACCATGCTTTTCGGCCCCAAAACTTGGACCGAACCACAAAAGGAGGGGGAGTATCAATATTCGTCAAAGATACCCACACCTCTAGGTTGGTGGCACAGCACGAAGCATTGGAGACTATCCATGTGCAACTAGCAGTGGGTAAAACTGCCTTCCAGTTTATAGCCTGCTACAGACCACCCTCCCAAACCCAGGAACCCCACTCGGCCTTCCTGAGAACACTGGAAAATATGAAGGTCTCTCCAAACATCATTATATTGGGTGACTTCAACTACCCAAACATAGACTGGGAGCATTACTCTAGCTCCAACACTCTAGCCCAAAGGTTCCTAGAATTTATAAACTCAAATGCTATGGAACAACTTGTTACCACTCCCACAAGAAGGGAAAACATACTGGACCTGATCATCACCAACATGGGGACTCTATGCTCCAGACCAGAAGTGTATCCCTCACTGGTAAGATCAGACCATAAACTAATCTCACTGGAAATTCACATCCCGACCCCACCCCCTGCCCAGAAAACCACAGTGAAAAACTTCTCAAAAGCAAATTTCACACTCCTCAAAACCGAGGTGGAATCCTTCAAAGCTCCAAGGCCTGTGGAAAATACGGCCCAGACCACAGAATCCTTTATAAATGCATTCTATGAACACCTTCAGGAATGCATGGATCATGCATTCCCAAATAAAACCAAGACCCAATCCTCCAAAGGCAGACGTCCTGTCTGGTGGACCCCAGCCATAAACAAACTATACAATAGAAGGAGGAAGCTACTACATGATAGAGCAAAATCCCAAAAAGGGAAGGCATCTCTGATCAGTATTAGCAAAAAACTATGGGCACTCATAAAATCATCTAAGGCCAGCTTCGAGAGAAAAATTGCACAGGACACTAAGGATAATCACAAGGCTTTCTTTAGTTATGTTAGGAACCTGGGTGGAAATTCCCAGATATGCTCAGAATTAGTCCAAAATGACAAAAAATACACTGAACCCACAGACATTGCCAACATCCTAGCTGACAGGTTCAGCGCAAACTCCCCCCCCCAACAAAAGGGCAAATATCTATCTCAGCAGAGTGCTGCCCCCCCTAACATCTCAGATGCTCAGGTAAGAGCCGCCCTTTCCAAAGCAAAAAACACAGCATCAATAGGACCAGACGGTGTCCCGGGCTGCGTCCTACATAAACTCCAAGAAGAGCTAAACCCAAACATAAAACTACTGTTCAGTCTCAGCCTTACTACAGGATATGTACCCAAAGAGTGGCGTACAGCAACAGTGGTCCCTCTCCACAAAGGTGGTGCCTCAACGGATCCTGGAAACTATCGCCCCATAAGCCTGACTAGCTTGGTCTGCAAAGCTATGGAAAGGATCATCATGGACCTCATAAATAAAGATATTGGGGACCTACAGACACTGGATCCTACCCAGTTCGGCTTTGTTAAGGGCAGATCCTG
>NC_056741.1:27265415-27275415 GCF_019279795.1 Protopterus annectens
ACTTCTACAACAACAGAAAATATAATAGGAGATATAGGTTTAGACAGAACTTGACGTTCTTACAGAGACAAGCTCTGAAAACACTATGTGATGACTATTTTTTGGTTATTCGACCATCAGATAAGGGAGGACCTGTGGTGATCATGAACAGGTTAGAATACGATAGGAGTATGGAGGAATTACTTAATGATGGGAATTTCTACCAGAACATACAAATGGAAGGGGTAGAAGTGAAGGTCTTGCGGATCTATGATGCCCTGGATGATTTGCTAAAGAGTGGTTTGATATCTAATACTTTATTTTGTTATCTGAAAGTTAATAAGCCATTGATTCCTATAATTCAGGGCCTACCGAAGGTCCATAAATCATTAGATAAACCACCTATGCGACCAATAGTGACAAGTCAAGGGTGGGTCACCGAACCATTCTCTATTTTTCTTGAACACTATCTAAGACCTGTAGTGGATGAGAACCAGTTCACATTGAAGGATAGTAAACAATTCTTGCTAGACCTATATGAATATGTTAAGGGGCTAGATCCCCACCAACATTTCATTTTGGTCACCTTGGATGTTGTTAGCCTCTTCACAGTGATACCAAATGAGGAGGGCATTCTGAGAATGCAAAGATACTTGAACACTAGGACAGAGATTGATGGTAGAACTATAGACTTGATTACGTTTTTTATGGAGATAGTACTCCAGAACAATGTATTTCTATATGGTGAGGAGGTATATGCTCAGAAGGATGGCGTAGCTATGGGCACTTCTTGTGCCAATAGCTACGCCAACCTGGTGATGTCTGACTGGGAAGTGGAGTTACTTCTACCGAATGCATCCTTTAAGAATAATGTTGGGTTCTATCGGAGGTGTGTTGATGACCTCTTCCTCATTTGGAAGGGGTCTGAAGAGTCCCTACTTATTTTTGCTAGGGAGATGAATTCTATGACTAGTTTTCTTAAATTTACACTCAACTATTCTGAGGAATATATTTCTTACTTAGATGTTGACCTCTATAGGTTGCAGAATGGACTGATAAATACTAGTATCCATAGAAAACCATGTTTCAGGAATACGTTGTTGCACCGGAGTAGTATGCACCCGAGGTTTGTCTTTGACAATATCATGAAGGGACAAATTATGAGAGCCTCAAGGCTGAATCCCACAGTCGCAGGGTACACGGAAGAGATAAGAAATTTAACCAATAGGTTCTTGGAAAGAGGCTATGGTGAGTTAGATCTAAATAGGAAAATTGAAATGGTTCAGGACCTGAGGAGTACTAGAGCACGTCCATACTTTTCTGAGTGGACAGAAATTGATTATAGTGAAGGAAAGGAGACGAGGAATGATATTAGATTCCCGTTGTATTTTACAAGGGATGTTAAAGATATAAAGGATATAATAGCTAAACACTGGAATATCTTTAAGTTAGATCAAGAAATTAGTACGTTAGTAGGTTCAGATCCTAACTTTGTCTATAAGAATAAACCCAACCTTAAACGAAAGTTATGCTATAGGTCATCTTTGCATGATATAGAAGTTACAGGGGAAAGTTACAATACAAGACCATGTAATGAATGTAATCAATGCAAGTTTATAGACACTAGAATGGAATTTAAGCATCCTGTCACTCGTTTTGAGTATAATTTCAAGACAAGAACTTGTTGCAAAAGTATGTATGTCATCTATTTAGCTAGATGTACGTGTTGTGACGCCTTCTATATAGGAAAAATGTCAAGACAACTTAGAGAACGAGTAAGAGATCATGTTTATCATATACGTCTAGGCTCTATGAACAATGCTCTAGCTAAACACATTAGAAATACAGGGTCTGACCATTATTTTAGCTTCTGTGTAATCCAGAGGGTAGAGCCTAGTATTAGAGGGGGTGATGTTGACAATTATCTACTGGAATGTGAGTTGAAATGGATAATACGGATGAGATCTGATATGCACCCTGGTTTGAATGACAGGGTACAGTTGAGGCCCATTCTAAAGAAGAAAAGGTTAATGAAGCCCTGTATTTAACAGTTACATTTGTGTTTACGTAGTCCTGCCTAGACTATTGTTTGATCAGAAGCGTCCGTTGGATGATACACTCCTATCTATTGTATGAACTCCCCTATTTCCTAGTTTACTCCTGCCCCATACTCCCCATAGGATAGGTCTGGGATGTTTGTGCAGTATCAGGGCTACCCATTCCTGCCAATTTCCCTTTACTTATGTATTGTATGTTTTATATGTGTGAGTGATTTAATGATGATTATTCTGTGTACCTATGAACTTCACCTTGCAGGTAGTTTTATGAGATGTGTAGTTTTAGTCAGCCTAATATGTGATTCTTTTTGAATAGGTGTCTTGGGTTAGGAATTTGTTGCATCTGTGATGTACATTATATTATGTTTTTAGGTTTTACGATATATACTTTTTTGTTGACTATTCGAGCTATGTTGGATTCTTGAATAGTCATTTTAAGTTAGGTGTTTGAATAACATTTACTAATATTGTGAGAAAGTTTTACTGAAAGCTTTGTATATGCAAGTCAATGCCTGGTTGGAAGCGAGGCATTTTATCTGTACGGACATTCGCCATTGACGTTTCTTTTGATGTGCGTATTGGTGAATGTTTTGCACAATGTGTTTGTGGCTTTAATTCCCGTGTATGTGTAGGTAGTTGCTGCGTGATTTCCGGTATGGACGTCGACACCCAGCAATAGGCTTAGCGCAATAATTGAGAATTCAGTGCAAAGTAGATGAAGGAAGTTATGGTTAAATGTAGGTTTTTTTAATGTATATATGAGTATGATATATTTTTTATTTTTGTTATTTGTTCAATGTCTTATGAAGTTTATGTGTGTGGTGTCTTTGGTTGAGTGTTGTGCTTTTTGCGTTGATTTTAGATGGAGCGCTGCAAATGCTGTTTAACTAATTTGGTATGTAAATTAGGTGTAATTGTGATGACCAATGGTATACTTTTATTGTACTATTTAAACTTAATGTGAACGGTGGATGCTGTAATAGTTTGACAAAGCCTTCGGGTGAAAGCGCTCACTGTGCACGAATAAATTATTTGTTGGATTACATCGGCTGCATTTATTTCAAGAACTTCCAATTTTGGATGAATTTGATTTTGAAGGATTTTGTCTGAGGAAAGAGCTGTGGCCATCTCGCACCTGCATGAGTTATATTTTTTTGACTTTATTCATACTGTTTCACGCAGGAGCGTTTATCTTTTGGGTGGTTCGTACTTTTATTTATATATATATATATATATATATATATATTATATATATATGATATATATATATATATATATATACATACATACATATATATATATATATATATATATATATATATATATATATACACATACATACATACATATATTTATATAGTTATATATATGTTTCTCAGCATGAACTGCCAGCATCACTGCTGGCCTCTTCTCACAGCAGGGAAACTACACTTTATGAGGAACAGCAGTACCAGAACATCTTAACTCATACAAGCTCCCTGCAAATGCAGAGATGGAAGTAAAGCTGCTTTTAAATAGGCTGTGAAGTAGATCGACCATGACAAGTGTTGTGTAATTATTTTTCAAATAATTTAAATGTTTCTGAGTCCCTGCAAATTGCAGTGGGTGATGCCATCTTCAAAGGTTTATAAAACTGATTAAAATCAAGAATATTCTGGTGGATTTCTGATGTTCACCCAGTCCTTAAAAGCAAGGTAAAATCTTCACTGGTCATTGTTGCTGCATTCCTCTTTTCTGGTTGATTGTCTTAGGGAAGGTAACTCTAAAGTGTTCTGGTGATCAACATAATTGTCATGCATTTATTCTGCTGGACTCTTTAACATTTTCATTACTGTTCACTACTGTTGTAACATCACGTGGTTCATGTACGCATTTAGGAAGTGGGTAGGCAGTACCTTATTTGTATTCCTTACAATCCTGGAATATCTCGTAGATCATGTGTTGATTTAGGAAGTGGGTAGGTCGTACCTAATTTGTATTGCTTTTATTTCCTGGAATGTCTCGTGGATCATGCGTTGATTTAGGAAGTGGGTAGGTGGTACCTAATTTGTATTCCTTACAATCCTGGAATGTCTCGTGTATCATGAGTTGATTTAGGAAGTGGGTAGGTGGTACCTGATTTGTATTCCTTGCAATCCTGTCATGTTTCGTGGATCACATATTGATTTAGGCAGTAGGTAGGTGGTACTTAATTCGTATTCCTTACAATCCCTTTCCAATTTCTTGTCATTTTTAGATTTAATTATTTTCACCTGTTAATCCACTGTCAAGAAAATAAAAAAAAACTTGAGTTGTCATCTTGTTTATGTCAAACATATCATTGTACAACTGATTAATATGATATGCATTATCTTTCATTAACAACCTCATTAAGTCAAAATCAAACTGGTCAAATAAATCAATGAAGTCCTGATGTAAGGTACAGCCACAGTTACTACAGGTTGGAAATGTCCATACTCTTAAACATTTTCAGACCCATTTGCACTTCAAACTTTACCAAAAGTAATCATTCTCTAGTTGCAGCAAGTGGTGTTTCAAAGATGGGGCATGATTGTTATATAGGTTTTGGAGGATGTGGGCAAAATGTTGTCTATTTTGAATGATTCAATCATTTATTCCAATATTTCTCTGCATGAAATCAGTGCCTCATTCAATAAGATTGATTTGGGATTAAAAGATGTACTGTTGGAAGGTAGCATTGATGCGGCTCAATACGTTTTCTTAAAATTAGTCAACCCTCTTGTGCCTAACATTTTTTTAAGATTCCAAAATTCCATAAGAGCCTAAAAATCCCACCCCCCAGACCTATTACTGTGGCACGTACTTCCAAACCCGAACCTTTAGCGAAATACATTGATTTTAAATAAAAGTCTACACAAACAACTATATTTTAAAAGGTTCATGGCATTTTTCATGTATGACTGAGGTGGAGTTTCTTTGAGGATCTCATTATAATTATGACTTGACATCAAAGATCACTTTTCTGTTCTACCTCAGGGCCGAGGGCTTTTATGGCTTAGGGGAGCCCTGTCAGATGTTAAAACATTTACAGCCAAAGATATTGCTAAAGCATTCTAGAAGAGTCTATGTATTCTGCATTACACAACTTGTTTGTTTGTCTTTTCAGCTTTTCCCGGTAAGGGGTCGCTACAGTGGAACTCCGGTCCGCTAATGATTGGCAGTAGATTTTTTTTATGGTGCCGAGTTGCCAGCCCGATGCCCAACCTTCAGCGAAGGCACGCCCAATTACGCATGTCTTTCGGAGGCCACTTGACCACAGGGAGGACATGCAGACTCCACGCAGAAGGCACTCCCCACACACTAGCTGAGATCAAACAGGAGAACCTCTTGCTGTGAGGCAACAACGCAACTGCTGTACCACCGCGGCATTACACAACGATGTTGTGAAATTTAAAGGGGGACCTTACCACCAGACAAGTGAAGTGGTGATGGGGTCAGCATGGTCAGCCACCTACACAGACCTAGTCTTGTGGTCTTGGGAGATGCACTTTGTATTTATTTCCCCATACAGTCATTGTTGGTGGGTTTGTTATAGATATGTGGGTGACATTTTTAGAGCGGCATAATTCTGTTACAGTATTACAGCATTTTTGGAATTTCTGTCAGTAGCTAATTCTGTTATACATTTTCTACTCAACTTTTCACATTGGAGTGTAAGAAACATGAATCAGTTACTTAAATGTACTTCTTTTTAAATAGTGCAGTATAGGGTGTTATCTATTATTTCTTATTATACCATGACCCCCCCAAAACGTGCACGCTGATTGGCCAGCGTGCACATTGTAAATCGAGTTATACTAATGGAAAAAGGTCCGGTCGCCCGGACTTTTTTCCATTAGTATAACTCTACTTTTAAAACACTGTCTCGTTATGTTAAATGGGTTTAACATAGCGAGACAGCTATAAAATAAGCAATGGAGATCTCCGTTGCTTATTTTAAAGCTGTCTCGCTATGCTAAACCCATTTAACATAGCGAGACAGGTTTAAAAAAAAAACAACGGAGAAAGCAAGATCTCCGTTGCTTTTTTTACTGTTTCGCTATGTTAAATGGGTTTAACATGGCGAGACAGTTTTAAAATAAGCAACGGACATCTCCGTTGCTTATTTTAAAACTGTCTCGCTATGTTAAACCCATTTAACATAGCGAAAACAGTAAAAAAAGCAACGGAGATCTTGCTTTCTCCGTTGCTTTTGCCCACAGCTCTGATGTACTGCGCAGGCGCGCAGTACATCAGAACTGCCGCGGATGCCAGACATCTGCGGAAGGGCAGTAAACAGGCATTATACTATGCCATTATTTAAGAAAAGTAATAGTTTCTTTTCTTAAATAATGTCATGGTATAATAGCAATAACCCACTTCTGGGTGTGGGTAATGCTGTATTTACCCACGGTTGGCTTTGTTTGGTCTCTCGGGCTTCGCCCTCGGGACCAAACTACGCCAACCATGGGTAAATCCAGCATTACCCACACCCAGGCATGGGTTATTGCTATATTATCTAATATTTTTAGGAAAGAAACCATCTCTAAGTCTCATTTGCATTACAATAGGTGTCACCCTCACAAACAAAAACATAGATTGTTGAAGGGTTAGTTCTCTGTCTTTCTTGGACAATATCTGAAGATAGTCTTTTGATGTAGAAATTAATAGATTGCACACATGTAAACACAGAGCTTACCCGTGTGATCCTTTGAACACCATTAACAAGTAAAGTAGTAATTCAAAGTTTGCATCTATTCTAAAATTATTGGACAAAGTCTTTGAACTTAAACACTTGGAAAAACTTATTTCATGACATCTGCTTCTCACATATAGTAACAACTACATCAACAATGTGAAAAATATTATGTGTAATAACTGGAGGACTACATCATATCAAATAATTTAATGATTTTTTCTTCTTCTCTCAATTAACATATCTTCCTGGTATTTCTTATCTAAACTGTCTATACATATTACTCCCTCTGCAGTTAATACCTAGGCTATTAAATGCATCTTTGATGTACTATGTCATGTTGGTACTCTGAGTTGTGTATTACATATTCGAAAATATTTTTTTATTTTAAGGCATTGCTGTATTTCCTTGTATATAACTTAATGCTAACCAAATTTCTCAAACATATTGTTACTGCATTCTCAAAATACTGAACTTTTGCCTTGTAAATATTCCTGTTGTATAGTTCTCTTTCTCTGTTTTTTATTGTTAAGTATCTTACAACTTGAAGTGTTAAGTTTTTTTCTTATTTTTACTAATTAGTTTCCTGGAGCTTTTCTCCTTGGGTCTCCACTGAAAAAGGGCTCTCTTGGCCCAGTAGGACTAACCCAGTTAACAAATATAAAAATAAAACAAATAAATAAATAAATATTTTGAGAATATTTGAGCAATACTTGGTGAAACACCTAGTTTTGCTTACAAAAAGTTAATATTTAACTGGCATGGACAATGACATGATGGGCCCTAAAATGCAGCTAATGTATTTTTTGTAGTTTTTATTAATATCAACAATGAGCGTAGAGGTATGACAAGAATTATGAGATGGTTAAATGCTTTTAGAGCAAAGTGTGGAATCTGAGCCATGGTTTGCTTAGCTACTTGCTGATCATCTGACACCACCTATGTTGGTAAAATGGAAGGAAGTCTGAATGAAAGAATATATGCACACACATATAGCATCAGAAACATTCATGTATTAATGCTTTAAGTAAACACTTCAACATATGTGTAAAGTTTTCAAAATTTGTGTTCCTGGTTTTAGTGAGAATTAATATTCAAGTTGGTAAGGGAAACTGGGAAATATTTCTTGAATATTGTGAACTTTATTGACAGCTTTTATTAAATATCAATAGTTTACCAGAGTTGATTTCATTTTTAAGTATTCCCAGTGCTTTAAATCTAAGAGCAGCAAAACTGTAGTTTTTTTTGTTCCTACAGTGTGATATGTTGTGCACACACACCTATTTTTTACTGACTGGTTATTTTTTAAATAATATATTTATCAAGTGTCAGATTTTCTTTATTATTATTATTATTATTATTATTATTATTATTATTATTATTATTAGTGTATACTTGATTTGGTATGGGACAACTCACTGTTTTAATTGAATTTCATTGATGTTTTAGTTCACATGATGGTCTGTTAAAATAAATGACAGCATGTGCCGATCAATTTTATTCTGAAGAAGTCCTACATTTGTAGGCATGAAAGTGATTATTTTGTGGCTCTGTTGGGACAACATTTTTTGTGTTTAAGATTATACTTTTGATGTGGCTCAGTACCTGGGTTAATTGTCTTATTGTTGTGTAGAATAAAGCCATAGTGAACCATAAAATAGCATTATTTAAACTTTAAAACATCTGTGTTTATGCATAATCTTAAATAAAGCTTAAACATGTTCTTCAGTTGTGAGTATGTTTGCCTTTGTGGATTCTAATAAAGAGCAGAGGTAATGCAGAAAGTGAGAGAAAGTCATATGTTGGAGTCTCATTACAGGTAAGTACGTTTTCTGTGTAACCACCTGGTAAGATGCTGACTTACATCTGTAAGGGGGAATGAAAACAATCTTCCAATGGCTTATGACCTCCAGCGGAATAAAACACGGCCTTTACCAGTCAGAATACGTTTTGTTATTTATTTCTGAACTAGCAAAGTAACTTCTTTTGGCTATTACATTTTTTCCTTGTACATGTAGCAGATTATACTTAGGAGGTGAGAATCATATTGCAAGGCTAGTAGTGACACTGATATTTGAAATTATGATAAATAAATTAATGGAATAAGCTTTAAACTGAGAGATGATAAATAAGCAGCGCAAGATGCTGCTACCCAAGAATAGTTTGCTTCTGATGTTATTAACTCACTTTCCCAGTGGTACAGGAAAAGCTCTTCCATGTTTCAGTCTGGTTTAAATTCAAAGTACAAAATAATGGTTTTGCATCATCTTCAGACGTTGTTTGATGCTTGTTGCCACTGAGAGAAAAGGAGAGCTTTGCTGGAAACAATATTTAAAATTTAATTTCACTTTGAATTAAATATATGGAGTATGGCATGAACTTTGACTTTCAAATTTGTACAGTAGCAGTAGGCATTGTGAAAATGTTATTTTATTACCTTTCCATAGAAGGCCTTTTTTGGACTTTGCCATGCTTAGGATTGTTGTCACATCTTGATAATAATATAACTTGACATAAATTTGCCTGGATGTGTATAATAGGTTCACAGGTTCATAGGTAGGTACTAGGTCAGCTGTCCTTGTGGGCCATTTTAAGCCTGGCCAGTTTCCCTTTTTGAGAGTGAAATGACCTATCCCATTTGGTTATATACTGACCTTACCCATCCAGTGGTCAATAAATATATATTACTCCTACTGAGAATAACTTTAGGAGCTGCATCTGTCCATTAGTAGTACAACGGGCAGTCCTGGAATACATTTTCTGTTTCCCATCCATATATTTAAGTTGTGCTTGAATATGGATTTTATGTAGATGGGAAGTCTTTCACACATTAGCAGTATCCTCTGTGAGATGTCTTCTGTGAGATATACTAGTCCCTACAGACTGTTCTGTTAATGTTGCAGAAGAGATTTAGATTCCTAGACTGAGTAATTCTGATGCCATTTGACTTGCTGATGTGCAGTAAATCCATCATTAATGGGTCGGAGGATGGCTTGCATGCTAGACACTTGTCACCTTTTAGCAGTCTGTAGGATACTGAGTATAGTGACAGGGCTTTGAGTCGGTCCATGTAGGGCATGCAGCTTAGGCCTTGTATCCTTTTAGTACTTAATTTAATTGTTGAGACATTCTTATTGCATGATGTGCTCTTTCAATAACCATACACTCTGCCATTTTGTGGGTTCTGAAGTAATGTTATAAAGTTGTTGTGAATGCTTTTTATTAGATGTAGATATCTGATTTTTTTCAGGTACCCCATGATAGGAAT